>NW_020525303.1:0-14259 GCF_003368295.1 Carassius auratus
TCGACCACTAGATGTCACTGGAAGACCACTAATGGGCTCACTAAAGACTAAACATTACAGTTCATTGTCTCGATGATTGATTCATCTAGAAAAATATATATTACTATTATTTAATATTACTGTTCAAGCATTTAAGATCACATTGAGTGAAAGTTCAACAATTTATTCATACATGTATATCAAATGTTTACTATTATGTCAGAATATGAATGCAATGAAACCTGACATAGAAATGTAAGAAAAGAAGTCTTTCTGTGAGTTGTGTGTCACCTATAATTTATTTCAAATATCTACATACAACAAAATGTGTGGGCATGTACTTCTCTGTGTGTGTGTGTGTGGTGTGTGTAATCATGCTTATTGATTATTCATATAATAGTTGAACCATTTCATTTCTGTGTGTGAGTGTCTGTGAGCCTATTCTCCATGTTAGACAATGGCACACACAAGTTTGGCTTAATTACAACAAAGCTTTGCAGAGATATAGCCTCAGACTCATTTTGTGAAGATGCCTGACATCTGAAGCAGCGCTGTACAAAAACGGTTTCGTCTATTGACACGAAATCCATAACTTTTTGTCAGCACGGTCTGAAGATGATCTGATTCAATTTTGGTGAAAATCAGACAAACGGTTGAGGATGAGTTTAAAAAAAAAGGTTTTCAACATGAATCAAAATGGCGGACAGGAAGTTTTGCTTAATATGACATAATTGGTATGTATGTTGTCGGCATGTCCCAAGGAACATTTTGAGACATGTTTCATGATAATAGGCTAATGCAATCAAAAGTTATTAGCATTATTGGAAATGTAAAAATTAGCGGTTATTGATTGGTTTATTACTCTTGACCAATAGGTGGCGCTGTGACCAAAATGATGTGGCGTGGTCAATGTGATGTGACAATGTCACATATTAAGTTTTGTGTAAATATCTCCAACCTTTGCAGAGATACAGCCTCAGATGCAGTTTGGCATCTTTCCAGCAAATTCGTTGGTACGCTAATTGAAAACGGTTACGTGTATCGACACAAATTCCATAACTTTTTGCCAGCATGGTCTGAAGATGATCCAAATCAAATTTGGTGAAAATCTGAGCAACGGTCTAGGAGGAGTTCGAAAAAGTAGGTTTTCAACATGAATCAAAATGGCGGACAGGAAATTTTGCCAAAATTGACAAATGGGGTATCGGTGTTCTCGGCATGACCCAAGGAATCTATCAACATCAGCTTTGTTACAATAGGCTAATGTATGCAAAAGTTATTAGCATTTTTCGAAAAAATCGTTATAACTATTGACCACAAGGTGGCGCTGCCCCCAATTTTTTTGTGTACATTCAGGGCATGGAGCCGGACATTTTTGTAATTATTTGCGAAACGATACGGAACTTCATTCTTAAGATACAGCAATTTACAACTAAATTCAAAATGGCCGACGCCCAAAATGGCCGAGTTGGGAAAATTCGGTATCATTCGACTCGGAATGATGCACTGAATCTAAAGACACCACTTTTGTGATTTTTGGCAAAACCGTTCAGAAGTTATGAGCAAAAACATGCATTTTTCATATCTCCTGACCACTAGGGGGCACAGCGCCGAAACACTGCAGGTAGTCCCAGGGAATGGTTGTTATAAGACCCACCAAGATTGGTCTCAATAGGCCAAACCGTTGCGGAGATATAGCCTCACGTTCACGTTTGCGTGCTTTCGAAGAATTCGTTCATGAGCTATTCGGAAACGGTTTGAGAAATCAACTTGAATTCCATAACTTTTTGCCAGCATGGTCTGAAGATTATCTGATTCAATTTTCGTGACAATCGGTGCAACGGCCTAGGACGAGTTCGAAAAAGTAGGTTTTACGAACAATTGACGATAGCGAAAAAACTAAGCCTTGCGATTTTTGAATTTCGGTGTCCATTCGACTCGGCATGAGCCAAGGAATCACAGGAAAAAAGAATTTTCATTTTGTGGCTTACGGTTCAAGAGTTATTAGCATCAAGTTTTTGAAAGTTTAGACAATTGGTGGCGCTAGAGAGTTTGAGTTAGAGACTTCAAATTTGCTACGGTTAATGTTCAGACAGTCCTCTATTAGTGTGCCAAATTATACAACTTTCCCGCAATCGGTTCTATGGGCTACCATAGACTTGGGGTGGAAGAAGAAGAATAATAATAATAAATATAGCTGCAAGCAGCAATAACGGGGCCAAGCACTACAGAAGCCGGCTTCAGACGAACGGCAGGAATGAGTAATTAAGACAGTTTTAAGATTATTTTAGGCAAAATGGCTTGAAAACAATAAACACAACAACTAGTAATAGGATTTATTGGCTTTTCACGTGTAACCAATAGGTGGCGCTGTTACCAAATTAGTTTGGAATGGTCAGTGTGAGGTGACGATGACAAATACAAAGTTTGGTGCAAATATGTCAAAGCTTTGCAGAGATACAGCCTCAAATGAATGTTGGCAAACTTCCAGCAAATTTGTTGATGCGCTTAATGAGAACCGTTTCTTATATCGACACAAAATCCATAACATTTTGCCAGCATGGTCTGAAGATTATCCACATCAAATTTGGTGAAAATCTGACTAACGTCTAGGAGGAGTTTGAAAAAGTAGGTTTTCAACATTAATCAAAATGGCGGACAGGAAGTTCAGCCAAATAAGGAAAACTTGATATCTATGTTCTCGACTTGACCCAAGGAATCTAAAAAGACCAGTGTCATGTCAACAGCCAGATGTATTCAAAAGTTATTAGCCTTTATGTAAATTGAGTTATAACTTTAAACCACTTGGTGGCGCGGTTTCAAAATATTTTGAGTACCTTCAGGGGATGGTGTTGTTGGCACATTCTGAGTTTCATAATATTACACCAATGCGTTTCGTTTAGTATAGCATTTTATTTCACAAAACTGTATTGAAGTCAATGAGAATTTCATGTTTCGTTCTATTATAGCGCCACCAAGAGGCTCAGTCCCACCATTTTTTTTATGTTTGCTCAGAGTGAGCCCATAAATATGTGTGTCAATTTTGGTGAAAATATCTCAATTCACTTCAGAGTTATGGGCATTTATATGAAAAGCACGTAAAAATTGACTGACTCTTGACTTTGATTGAATATTACTACCCCTTACTATCAATATTTTGGCATTTGGGCATTGGCATATAGCTATCGACCTATGTTTCCGAACTTCTGACGGTGGTTTCGTCTCGATCAGACAAGCGGTTTCAAAGATATAGCCAGATGTTTTTTAAGCGCTAAATCACAACGCTACACAAACCGTAAGGCGAAACCTAGAATGTTTGGTATCGTTGGACTCGGTAAGGTTTCAGGAGTCCAATTTGGTGAGTCTCGAGAAAATAAGTCGACCACACCCAAGGTTATAAGCATTTAAATAAGGATGATCACCACTAGGTGGCGCTGTTTCGAAACTTCTCACGCTCCTTCAGGACATTGTACTGATGACCCATACCATGTTTCGTAACAATCCGTTGATGCGTTCTGAAAATACAGCATTTTAGCACAAAATTCAAAATGGCCGACAGTCAAAATGGCCGAGATGGTAAAATTGGATATCAGTCGACTCGGCATGTTGCCCTGAATCTAACAAGACCAATGTTATGATTTTTGGACAAACTGTTTAGAAGTTATAAGCAAAAATAGCAATTTTCCATATCTCCGGACCAGTAGGTGGCGCTGCGCCGAAACGCAGCAAGTAGCCTCAAGTCATGCTTGTTATGACATGTACCAGGTTTGGTCTGAATACGATAAATCGTTGCAGAGATACAGCCTTACGACTGTTTTTGTAAGCGTTACGTAAAATTTGTTCGAGCGTTTATCGAAAACGGTTTGACGAATCAATTTGATTTGCATAACTTTTGGTCAGCACTGCCTGAAGATGATCTGGTTCAATTTTCGTGTGAATCGGACAAACCGTCTAGGACGAGTTCGAAAAAGTAGGTTTTTAATAAATTCAAAATGGCGGCCATATTTCTATGACGGAAAATGACTGGATAGGGTGCATTCAAATTGGCATGAGCTCAGAAATCAGAGGAAAAAAGAATTTTGTTGATTGGCCTTACGGTCAAAAAGTTATTAACAAAATAAAAGTGAAATTTTGGACAGTTGGTGGCGCTAGAGAGAATGTCTTAGACACACCAAAAATTGGTGTACTTAATGTTGGCACTGTCCTCTATCAGAATGTCAAACCAAAACAACTTTCCCGCATTCCGGTTCTATGGGCTGCCATAGACTCCCAGTCGGAAGAATAATAATAATAATAATAAGAACGCCAACAAAAACAATAGGTGCCTCGCACCTTCGGTGCTTGGCCCCTAATAACGCCAACAAACACAATAGGTGGCCTTCGCACCTTCGGTGCTTGGCCCCTAATAACGCCAACAAACACAATAGGTGCCTTCGCACCTTCGGTGCTTGGCCCCTAATAATAATAATAAGAACCGGAACAAAAAACAATAGCTGCCTCGCACCTTCGGTGCTTGGCCCCTAATAACGCCAACGGAAACAATAGGTGCCTACGCACCTTCGGTGCTTGGCCCCTAAATATAGCTGCAAGCAGCAATTACGGGGCCAAGCACTCCAACGGCAAATGTAGGAGCTAAGCATGGCATGAAGCATCACACCAAATACATTAATGAGCAATAACAGTAATTTTGGAATTATTGTAATTGAAATGGCAAAAAAAAAAATCATAATACCACCTCTAGTAGCATGATTACTTGGCTTATAAAGTTTGACCAATAGGTGGCACTGTTATGAAATCAATTTGGTGTACTCTGTTTGACTTTTCAATGACACACACAAAGTTTGGTGTTAATATGCCACAGCATTCCAGAGATGCAGCCTCAAGTGTCATTTTGTCATTGTGTTTCAACTTCGTCGCTTTGGTATGCAAAAAGGTTTTGTCTATCGACACAAAATCCATAACTTTGTGTCAACATAGTCTGAAGATCATCTGATTCGAATTTGGTGAAAATTGGACATACGGTTCATGAGGAGTTCGAAAAAGTAGGTTTTCCACATAAATCAAAATGGTGGACCGGAACTTCAGTAAACACTGGAATATTTGGTATCTATGTTATCGGCATAAGCCAGGGAATATTTTGAGCCCAGTTTCGTTGCAATAGGCTAATGGACTAAAAAGTTATTAGCATTTTAAAAAGTATAATTACTCATGGTTAATGAATGGTTTATTACTCTTGACCAATAGGTGGCGCTGTTACCAAATTTATGTGGCATGGTCAGTGTGAGGTGGCGATGACACATACAAAGTTTGGTGCAAATATGTCAAAGTGTTGCAGAGATACAGCCTCAAATGCATTTTGGCACCCTTCCAGCAAATTCGTTGATGCGCTAAATGAGAACCGTTACGTATATCGACACAAAATCCATAACTTTTTGCCAGCATGGTCTGAAGATGATTCACGTCAAATTTGGTGAAAATTGGGCTAACGGTCTAGGAGGAGTTCGAAAAAGTAGGTTTTCAACATTAAGCAAAATGGCGGACAGGAAGTAAGGCCAATTTTCACATTATTGGTATCAATACTCTCGGCATGACCCACAGAATATAGCGAGACCATTTTAATTTTAATAGACTAATTTATTCAAAAGTTATTAGCATTTATGTGATATTTCATTATAACTATTGGCCACAAGGTGGCGCTGCCACCAAACTTTTTGAGTACCTTCAGGGCATGGAGCCGAATATTTTTGTAATTATTTGCGAAACGATACGATGCTGCGTTCAAAAAATACAGCATTTTAAAACATAATTCAAAATGGCCGACGCCTAAAATGGCCGACACAGGAAAATTGGATATCATTCGACTCGACATGACTCACTGAATCTAAAGAGACCAGTTGTGTGATTTTTGGCCAAACCATTCAGTAGTTATAAGCCAAAATATGCATTTTTCATATCTCCTGACCACTAGGTGGCGCTGTGTCGAAACACAGCAGGTAGTCTCAGTTCATGCTTGTTATAACACACGCCAAGTTTGGTCTCAATATGACAAACCGTTGCCGGGATATAGCCTCACGTGCATGTTTGCGTGCTTTTCGTCAAATTTGTTTACATGTCATTCGACAACAGTTGGACGAATCAACTTGAATTCCATAACTTTTTGCCAGCATGGTCTGAAGATGATCTGAGCCAATTTTCGTGGCAATCGGACTAACCGTCTAGGACGAGTTCGAAAAAGTAGGTTTTTTGAATAATTGAAAATAGCGAAAAAACTAAACCTTGCGATTTTTGAATTTTGGTGTCCATTCGACTCGGCATGAGCCAAGGATTCAGAGGAAAAAAGAATTTCCATTTTCTGGCTTACGGTTCAAAAGTTATTAGCATACAAACATTGAAAGTTTGGACAAGTGGTGGCGCTAGAGAGTAGGAGTTAGAGGCTTCAAATTTGCTATAGTTAATGTTGGGACTGTCCTCTATCAGTGTGCCAAATTATACAACTTTCCCGCAAACGGTTCTATGGGCTGCCATAGACTTGCGGCAGAAGAAGAAGAAGAAGAAGAAGAATAATAATAACGCCAACGAAAACAATAGGTGCCTACGCACCTTCGGTGCTTGGCCCCTAATAATAACGCCAACAAACACAATAGGTGCCTTCGCACCTTCGGTGCTTGGCCCCTAAATATAGCTGCAAGCAGCAATCACGGGGCCAAGCATTCCAGCGGCAACATCAGGAGCTAAGCAGACCAAATGCAACAATGAATAATGAAATTAATAATTGCAAGATTGTAATTGAAATGGCTGAAAATCGTTAATAAAAGTTCCACAGCGAGGAGCTAAGCATGGCATGGAGCATCAGACCAAATGCAACGAGTAAGAAAAGCAATTATTGGAAGAGTGTAATTGAAACAGCCAGTAAAACTCCAGTAAAATGATGCATTATCATTTTTGGAAAATAGGTGGCGCTGTAATCAAATCGCTTTGTTGTGTTCTGTGGGAGGTGACAATGTTGTGGGCAATTTCTTTCAAAATACTTACAGACCTTTAGGGCAATGAGTCGAACATGCCCACCGAGTTTCGTTCCGATCGACTTCCATTAACCTTGTCAAATAGGTGCTTAAAGTTGTTTGGCCAATGGCGCCCATGTTTTTTAAGATAAGTGAAATTCCTCATAGAGCACTTGTGCCACATTGGGCCATATCAATTTTCAAGTTGATTGGATCAACGGTTGCTTAGTTATAGCCATTTGATTTTTTTTCATCCTGTAGCGCCACCAAGTGGCAGATATGGAAAAAAAATAATAATTTGACTAAAGTTTTTGTTCATGCATATGAGTTCTGAGTTTGGTGAAGATATCTCATTTTGTTCCCGAGTTATAGCCTTTTTCGTAAAATTGGTCCACGAATTTGAATGTTTTGGGTCACCTGGTTTTTTGTTCAGTCTTGATCAAACCACTGCAATAATATTCTCTGGACTCTCTAGATCAATAATTTTCAAAAATATGTTGCATTTTGTCCTTTGGTTAGCTATAAGAGGTCATTTAGGAAAGGGCCGTGGCCACATGTAACCTAAAGCCTATAAAACTGAAACAAAAACTCAAAACTTTATGAAACTTGGTTATAACATGTGAAAGATGACCCACCAAGCATGCAAAGTTTCATTAAGATCAGAAAATAGCTGGTGCTATAACAGTTAAACAGGCCTAAAAAACAAAAGATTTCTGTTGTGAATGGCATTAAACTGCAAAAAAAAAGGGGTAATATAATCACACATGCATTAGATCTGTATTTTTTCTAAACAATCATGCAAAATTTAACAGAGATTAGGTAAAAAAGAACACTGTAATATTTATAAAGCTTCAAAACCCAGTGTTGAATAAAAAATTGCAATTATAACCACTAGATGTCACCGGAAGACCACTAATGAGCTCACTAAAGACTAAAACATTACAGTTTATGGGCTTGTTGAGGGATTCATCTAGAAAAAATGTATATTACTATTATTTAATATTACTGTTCAAGCATTTCAGATCACATTGAGTCAAAGTTTACCAATTTATTCATACAGATATATCTAATGTTTATAATTATGCCAGATTATGATTGCAATGAAACCTGAAAAATGACATAGAAGCCCATAAAAACAGAAGACTTGCAATAGGTTTTATCACCCATCATTTATTTTAATTATCTATATATATAACAAAATGTGTGCATCTGTGTGTGGGTTTAAGCATGCTTATTGAGTATTAATATAGTAGTTTAAACATTTCATGTTTGTGTGTGTCTGTAATTCTGTTCTATTCTTTTACTGTCAGCCATATCTAGGTTATTTAAAATCAGTGCAGTACTATTATCTAGACTGTGAAATTATACATAAATTGCGTATGCTTCTTTGGAATGAAATTAAGACAACATATAACAGTTATAAAGGTTAAAGAGACAGTGTTGTATGATAAATTGCATTTACGACCACTAGATGTCACTGGAAGACCACTAATGGGCTCACTAAAGACTAAAACATTACAGTTCATTGTCTCGATGATTGATTCATCTAGAAAAATATATATTACTATTATTTAATATTACTGTTCAAGCATTTAAGATCACATTGAGTGAAAGTTCAACCATTTATTCATACATGTATATCAAATGTTTACTATTATGTCAGAATATGAATGCAATGAAACCTGACATAGAAATGTAAGAAAATAAGTCTTTCTGTGAGTTGTGTGTCACCTATAATTTATTTCAAATATCTACATATAACAAAATGTGTGGGCATGTACTTCTCTGTGTGTGTGTGTGTGTGTGTGTGTGTGTGTGTAATCATGCTTATTGATTATTCATATAATTGTTGAACCATTTCATTTCTGTGTGTGAGTGTCTGTGAGCCTATTCTCCATGTTAGACAATGGCAAACACAAGTTTGGCTTAATTACAACAAAGCTTTGCAGAGATATAGCCTCAGACTGATTTTGTGAAGATGCCTGACATCTGAAGCAGCGCTGTACAAAAACGGTTTCGTCTATTGACACGAAATCCATAACTTTTTGTCAGCACAGTCTGAAGATGATCTGATTCAATTTTGGTGAAAATCAGACAAACGGTTGAGGATGAGTTTAAAAAAAAAGGTTTTCAACATGAATCAAAATGGCGGACAGGAAGTTTTGCTTAATATGACATAATTGGTATGTATGTTGTCGGCATGTCCCAAGGAACATTTTGAGACATGTTTCATGATAATAGGCTAATGCAATCAAAAGTTATTAGCATTATTGGAAATGTAATAATTAGCGGTTATTGATTGGTTTATTACTCTTGACCAATAGGTGGCGCTGTGACCAAAATGATGTGGCGTGGTCAATGTGATGTGACAATGTCACATATTAAGTTTTGTGTATATATCTCCAACCTTTGCAGATATACAGCCTCAGATGCAGTTTGGCATCTTTCCAGCAAATTCGTTGGTACGCTAATTGAAAACGGTTACGTGTATCGACACAAATTCCATAACTTTTTGCCAGCATGGTTTGAAGATGATCCAAATCAAATTTGGTGAAAATCTGAGCAACGGTCTAGGAGGAGTTCGAAAAAGTAGGTTTTCAACATGAATCAAAATGGCGGACAGGAAATTTTGCCAAAATTG
The DNA here is from genome assembly GCF_003368295.1 of Carassius auratus. Lineage (NCBI taxonomy): Eukaryota > Metazoa > Chordata > Actinopteri > Cypriniformes > Cyprinidae > Carassius > Carassius auratus. The sequence continues at coordinate 9,622 of NW_020525303.1, forward strand.
ACAAATGGGGTATCGGTGTTCTCGGCATGACCCAAGGAATCTATCAACATCAGTTTTGTTACAATAGGCTAATGTATGCAAAAGTTATTAGCATTTTTCGAAAAATCGTTATAACTATTGACCACAAGGTGGCGCTGCCCCCAATTTTTTTGTGTACATTCAGGGCATGGAGCCGGACATTTTTGTAATTATTTGCGAAACGATACGGAACTTCATTCTTAAGATACAGCAATTTACAACTAAATTCAAAATGGCCGACGCCCAAAATGGCCGAATTGGGAAAATTCGGTATCATTCGACTCGGAATGATGCACTGAATCTAAAGACACCACTTTTGTGATTTTTGGCAAAACCGTTCAGAAGTTATGAGCAAAAACATGCATTTTTCATATCTCCTGACCACTAGGGGGCACAGCGCCGAAACACTGCAGGTAGTCCCAGGGAATGGTTGTTATAAGACCCACCAAGATTGGTCTCAATAGGCCAAACCGTTGCGGAGATATAGCCTCACGTTCGCGTTTGCGTGCTTTTCGAAGAATTCGTTCATGAGCTATTCGGAAACGGTTTGAGAAATCAACTTGAATTCCATAACTTTTGCCAGCATGGTCTGAAGATTATCTGATTCAATTTTTGTGACAATCGGTGCAACGGCCTAGGACGAGTTCGAAAAAGTAGGTTTTACGAACAATTGACGATAGCGAAAAAACTAAGCCTTGCGATTTTTGAATTTCGGTGTCCATTCGACTCGGCATGAGCCAAGGAATCACAGGAAAAAAGAATTTTCATTTTGTGGCTTACGGTTCAAGAGTTATTAGCATCAAGTTTTTGAAAGTTTAGACAATTGGTGGCGCTAGAGAGTTTGAGTTAGAGACTTCAAATTTGCTACGGTTAATGTTCAGACAGTCCTCTATTAGTGTGCCAAATTATACAACTTTCCCGCAATCGGTTCTATGGGCTACCATAGACTTGGGGTGGAAGAAGAGGAAGAATAATAATAATAATAACGCCAACGAACACAATAGGTGCCTTCGCACCTTCGGTGCTTGGCCCCTAAATATAGCTGCAAGCAGCAATTACGGGGCCAAGCACTCCAACGGCAAATGTAGGAGCTAAGCATGGCATGGAGCATCACACCAAATGCATTAATGAGCAATAACAGCAATTTTAGGATTATTGTAATTGAAATGGCTAAAAAAATCATAAATACAACCTCTAGTAGCATGATTTACTGGCTTATCAAAATTGACCAATAGGTGGTGCTGTTATCAAGTCAATTTGGTGTACTCTGTGTGACTTTTCAATGACACAAACAAAGTTTGGTGTCAATATGCCAAAGCATTGCAGAGATACAGCCTCAAGTGTCATTTTGTCATTGTGCCTCAAGTTCGTCGCTGTGGTATGCAAAAACGGTTTTGTCTATCGACACAAAATTCATAACTTTTTGTCAGCACAGTCTGAAGATCATCTGATTAAATTTTGGTGAAAATTGGACTAACGGCTGATGAGGAGTTCAAAAAGTAGGTTTTCAACATAAATCAAAATGGCGGACCGGAAGTTCAGCTTAATCTGGCATATTTGGTATCTATGTTTTCGGCATAAACCAGGGAATATTTTGAGACCAGTTTCGTTGCAATAGGCTAATGCATTAAAAAGTTATTAGCATTTTTATAAGTGTAATTATTCATGGGTAATGAATGGTTTATTACTCTTGACCAATAGGTGGCGCTGTTACCAAATTTATGTGGCATGGTCAGTGTGAGGTAGCGATGACACGTACAAAGTTTGGTGTAAATATGTCAAAGCGTTGCAGAGATACAGCCTCAAATGCATTTTGGCACCCTTCCAACAAATTCGTTGATGCGCTTAATGAGAACCGTTTCATATATCGACACGAAATCCATAACTTTTTGCCAGCATGGTCTGAAGATGATACACGTCAAATTTGGTGAAAATCGGACTAACGGTCTAGGAGGAGTTCGAAAAAGTAGGTTTTCAACATTAATCAAAATGGCGGACAGGAAGTATGGCCAATATTCGCATAATTGGTATCAATGCTCTCGGCTTTACCCACAGAATATAGGGAGGCCATTTTAATTTAATAGTCTAATTTATTCAAAGTTATTAGCATTTATGGGATATTTCATTATAACTATTGGCCACAAGGTGGCGCTGCCACCAAACTTTTTGAGTATCTTCAGGGCATGGAGCCAAATATTTTTGTAATTATTTGCGAAACGATACGATGATGCGTTCAAAAAATACAGCATTTTGAAACATAATTCAAAATGGCCGACGCCTAAAATGGCCGACACGGGAAAATTGGATATCAATCGACTCGACATGACGCACTGAATCTACAGAGACCAGTTTTGTAATTTTTGGCCAAACCATTCAGAAGTTATAAGCCAAAATATGCATTTTTCATATCTCCTGACCACTAGGTGGCGCTGTGTCGAAACACTGCAGGTAGTCTCAGGTCATGCTTATTATAACACACACCAAGTTTGGTCTCAATACGCCAAACCGTTGTGGAGATATAGCCTCACGTGTATTTTTGCGTGCTTTTCGTCATATTTTTTCACGTGTCATTCGAGAACGGTTGGACGAATCAACTTGAATTCCATAACTTTTTGCCAGCATGGTCTGTTGATGATCTGAGCCAATTTTCGTGAAAATCGGACAAACCGTCTAGGACGAGTTCGAAAAAGTAAGTTTTTCGAAAAGTTGAAAATAGCGAAAAAAACTAAACCTTGCGATTTTTGAATTTTAGGGTTCATTCGACTTGGCTTGATCCAAGGATTCAGAGGAAAAAAGAATTTCAATTTTCTGGCTTACGGTTCAAAAGTTATTAGCATACAAACATTGAAAGTTTGGACAAGTGGTGGCGCTAGAGAGTAGGAGTTAGAGGCTTCAAATTTGCTATAGTTAATGTTGGGACTGTCCTCTATCAGTGTGCCAAATTATACAACTTTCCCGCAAAACGGTTCTATGGGCTGCCATAGACTTGCGGCGGAAGAAGAAGAAGAAGAAGAATAATAATAACGCCAACGAAAACAATAGGTGCCTACGCACCTTCGGTGCTTGGCCCCTAATAATAATAATAATAATAAGAACCGGAACAAAAACAATAGGTGCCTCGCACCTTCGGTGCTTGGCCCCCTAATAACGCCAACGAAAACAATAGGTGCCTACGCACCTTCGGTGCTTGGCCCCTAATAATAAGAACGCCAACAAAAACAAGAGGGTCCTACGCACCTTCGGTGCTTGGCCCCTAATAATAAGAACGCCAACAAAAACAAGAGGGGTCCTACGCACCTTCGGTGCTTGGCCCTAATAATAACGCCAACGGAAACAATAGGTGCCTACGCACCTCGGTGCTTGGCCCCTAATAAAGCCAACGAAAACAATAGGTGCCTACGCACCTTCGGTGCTTGGCCCCTAAATAATAATAATAAGAAGAAGAAGAACGCCAACAAAAACAATAGGTGCCTCGCACCTTCGGTGCTTGGCCCCTAATAATAAGAACGCCAACAAAAACAATAGGTGCAAGCAGCAATTATGGGGCCAAGCACTCCAACGGCAAATGTAGGAGCTAAGCATGGCACGGAGTATCACACCAAATGCATTAATGAGAAATAACAGCATTTTAGGATAATTGTAATTAAAAATGGCTAAAAAAAAAAAATACCACCTCTAGTAGCATGATTACTTGGCCTATCAAGTTTGACCAATAGGTGGCACTGTTATAAATCAATTTGGTGTACTCTGTGTTTCAATGACCCACACAAAGTTTGGTGTTAATATGCCAAAGCATTCCAGAGATGCATCCTCAAGTGTCATTTTGTCATTGTGCCTCAACTTTGTCGCTTTGGTATGAAAAAACGGTTTTGTCTATCAACACAAAATCCATTACTTTGTGTCAGCATAGTCTGAAGATCATCTGATTCGAATTTGGTGAAAATCGGACCTACGGTTGATGAGGAGTTCGAAAAAGTTAGGTTTTCAATATAAATCAAAATGGCGGACCGGAAGTTCAGCTTACTCTGGCATATTTGGTATCTCTGTTATCGGCATAAGCCAGGGAATATTTTGAGCCCATTTTGGTTGCAATAGGCTAATGCATTTAAAAGTTATTAGCATTTTTAAAAGCGTAATATATCATGGTTATAATGAATTATTTATTACTCTTGACCAATAGGTGCCGCTGTTACAAATTTACGTGGCATGGTCAGTGTGAGGTGATATGACACATACAAAGTTTGTGCAAATATGTCAAAAGCGTTGCAGAGATACAGCCTCAAATGCATTTGGCACCTTCCAGCAAAATTCTTGATGCGCTTAAATGAGAACCGTTTCGTATATCGACACGAAATCCATAACTTTTTGCCAGCATGGTCCGGAGATGATCCACGTCAAATTTGTGAAAATCTGACTAACGGTTAGGAGGAGTTCGAAAAAGTAGGTTTTCAACATTTCACAAAATGGCGGACAGGAATTCAGCCAAATAAAGGAAAAACTTTGTATCTATGTTTCGCTTGACCCAAGGAATCTAAAAAGACCAGCGTCATGTCAATAGCCAGATTTATTCAAAAGTTATTAGCCTTTATGTAAATTGAGTTATAAACTTTCAAAATATTT